>NW_024882475.1:0-2500 GCF_019059575.1 Amphibalanus amphitrite | reverse complement strand
TGTTCCATCGACTTAGCTCGCTCTCGTGTGAAACAACAGCTGAAACTAGCATGGTTCCATGACTGTTATTTTCTCAAGGGAATATTTTAAAGATGAACTTCAGGGCATTGAAAAAGATGACTATTTGAAGTGCTTGCTACGTGGTCTTTGTTGCTGGAACCATGATTGTCTTACTTCATGAGCTCAGTTTGAAGGGACTGGCTCATTTTCAAATTTCCTATGAAAGTGTTGCATTGCTTGTTGTTCCGTATGTGTTATGATGTTATCGGTGGAGCCAACAAATAACTAAATGCACTTATATACTTTTATTGACGTTTCGGTTTCAAACAACCTTCGTCAGAATAGAATTACAAGTTACGTCTCATATTTCAAAAATGCACATATTTCAAACACACTGAGAACATCAGTGTGTTCTCAGTGTGAACACACTTTACCGTGTTCAACGCCTTTACCATGTTCTCAGTGTGTTTGAAATATGTGCATTTTTGAAATATGAGACGTAACTTGTAATTCTATTCTGACGAAGGTTGTTTGAAACCGAAACGTCAATAAAAGTAAGTGCATTTAGTTATTTGTTGGCTCCACCGATAACCTCATAACACAAATATGTCCCTAAATAATCAGCATCTGTTCCGTATGTCTTTCGATGTTATCCTGCAGTTTTTCCGCCTTCGGTGCATGCCGATTCTAGTATCTTATCCGCCTCTAATGCGTTTCCGCTCTAGATCCATCCGCCTCTGACTGTGCCGATGCCAGGAATTCCCGCCTTTACCAAGACGATATAAATGTCAATAGTTTCAATATTGGCCTTCAATAGGTTGATACGAGTGTTTCCCGCCTTCAGTGTTCTGCCATCTTTCAGTGTTTGCCGCCTCCAGTATGTACATACATACGTACCGCCTCCAGTGTTCCGAATTCCTCGAGTGCCGTCGACGCCAGTGTACCGCCTTTCTCCAGTGCGCACCTACTCTAATGTTGGTTCCGCCTCCAATGCGTTTCTGCCTTGTTCTGCCTGCCGTCGTTGCATGTCGCTCCAGTGTTTTCCTGCCTCTGCAGTGCGTGCCGCCTCCAGTATTCCGCCCGCCTCCAGTGCGTGCCGCCTCCAGGGGCGAGGTCACAAAGACGGAGGCTGTCATCGGCGGCGGCTGATCAATTGAGACTCTGATCAGGGCCCGCCTGAGCCGCGCCTGATCGATCGGTCATGCATTAACCACAGTTGGCCGCGAGGGGGACGGGGCATGGGGCACAGCGACCCGGGCGCGCAGCGTGCAGGTCTTGGCGGTCTCCCAAAGGATACCCCACCCGCCATATGCACCGCATGCATCACTTTCATCGTGAATAACGCAGTGCTTCACCAGCGCTCGGCATGAATGATTTTCGTGTGCGTTTGTGAATGGGATCTTTTGTGGTGGTGGTGGCGGACACCATACCCGATGGTGTTCCTTCTTTTGTTTTGATATGAGGTACCTATGTAACTAACTAGGTCAGGCTACTGGCATGTTTTGTGAAATTAGGGATGTTCTTGCTTCTCTTGAGACCTATGTTCATCCCTGTGAGTATTTCGCACGATCATTTTGGGGCATTATATCATGCACGATTCATATCACTCATAGCACGTGTGATTTCGGTAGTCACACCCTGCAATTTGATAAGAATTTATCGTCCCCGCGGTCGCAGTAGCTGACTTTATGATGGTGGTCACGCCAAGTTCTTCCATGATCCTCAACATCCTGTTCCGATACCGAACCAGACTACGTAGTATTGCCAGGTTTTAGTGGTGTCGAGGCACAAGTCTTGCCTATAAAATTAGATACACCTCAATATCACATGCCACAACCACATCATTATAGGATTGTAGGCGCCTTTTTCAGGTGTATTTTTTCGTCGACTTATTGGAACTCTGTGCTGATTCCTTTTATTTCCACGATAACCAGTTCGTGAGAATGAGGAATGCATGTTCATTGGCAGAATTTTCCTAGAATTAACTGAACAAAGAAGAGGAGAAATCTCTATGAAGTGCCGCTCTGTTTCCGTGAGGTAGCCATGGCCACGTAACACATGCATCCATCCTACCATGGCAAAGGTCACCATCTCCTATGCATCCGCTGAGAATTGTCCGGCCCGTCCCAATACTTATGTTAGTCGTCAGTCCAGGCGCGGATACAAGGGGGGGGCCATGGGGGCCATGGCCCCCCCTTGGCCGATTTTTTTCAAAAATAAAATAAAAAGTTAAAAAGTTAAAAAGCTGAAAAGTGGCCTCCTGAAAATAAAGTGGCCGAAATCCGATGAGTTTTTTTTAACCTACCCACTTAGTTATTTCTTAGAAGATTAGCTGAGAAGACTTCTTTGTTGAAGATTGGTAAAGCTTTTCATAACTTGGAGGTCTCTTATACTCACAGATATGACCACTTTTACAGGGCCTCCTAACCTGCACAGAGGCCTCCAAGCCTGCACAGATGTTGATGTTGCCTGAACAGCTAGATAAGCTCAATAGACGCAG